>NC_056741.1:952978919-953016419 GCF_019279795.1 Protopterus annectens | reverse complement strand
AAACCGATACAAGTGAGAATGGAAAACATGTCATGAAAGATGAACGATGACAGTATCCTGTTGTTATAAATGTCATAGTTTACAAGTGACTGGGCTTTTCATATGCGGGTTTATATTTATTCAGTATTTCATGCGGCACATAGAGAAGCAGTTCTAGCGCATCATCCATGAGACTGACAGTCCAGGAAAAGTATGCAATTCATGACCAATTTACTGCAGTGAGAAGCACAGATCAGGAAATCCCACACAAAAATATGCAAATATGAATGATTTACAAAAGAAGAAGGTAACAGAAATGAGTGCAAATGCCCAGGCATTACCATGGCAATATAGACATTGCATCTTAAAGCAGCCATTGCCATGGACATATAATGTAAGTCAGAGCCTAGAGACACATCAAAAGGTAAAACTGTAAACAGCAGCAGCAAGTACCTGACAACAAAAGATCAGTGTAAATAACACAAACATGAGGTATGCATTATACAGCAATGGCTTCCATGGTGCAGTCAAGCAAAGTAATGGTACAACAATGCACATGTTCACACACAGGGAAGATATGTAGTTATCACAGTGAAATACCAGTAAACGTAACAGTTGTGGGCATGTGAGCAATGCCCTTTAAGTAGAGATGAGTGTGATTTAGAACAGACACCACAAGAAAAAAAAACATATCACCTGGCATGTAATGCATGCACAGAGACCGGACTGAGTACACTATTAAAGCTGTATGTGCATGCTGCAATCACTGCAGTGTAGCGCACAGGGAATATCAATTGTGGGATGTTATCTATTACATTCAGTCCACAGGACTAATCAGCACTTACCATCATTCGACATGCATGGGGTAAGACTCAAGTGAAGACCACTATATTTAGTTCTTGCCTGTCTAAGAAAACTACTATCTGGGTAGAGTTAACAGAAAACTGTTACACAAGTGTCATTATACAGTAAGAGTACCAGAGCTATATGAAATATCTTATAAAGGTATATCATGTCCATGCCTGGAAAATGCAATTCTTTCTATGCCCTAATCAGAGATTATACCATTTTAGACAGTGTCTTACAGAAGGAAGTTAATTCATATCCTATGGAGACTGCAATCTGACAGTGCAGATGGTGTTTGCAAGGTTTAAAACAAAGTCATTGTGGCCAGCAAGGAGGATCCACTACAGATGAGTGAGATGAAATACTATGGTAATGCACCTGGAAATGTAACCACTGCCACTGAACTGAAACATCAGTAAAATGTTCAGAAAACCTGAGGGTCAAAAAAGTTGTATGTCAATAGGCAATGCCCACCACAAACATAGCAGACAAGTGTCATACTCAGTTGTCTGTGCCAACTTGAGCAGTTTTCCAAAGATATTGATCATGGTTTTACACTAGCAGCAATTAATGGTGACCAGCAACACAACCTACTGTGATTCTGGGACAGATTACATAATACCATGCATACACTTCCTTCTCACAGCAATAATGTACATGTGCCATGGGTTGTAATGGATGTCGGGACTAGATGTAGTATTATATGCAGCTTTAAACAGTAGCCTAAGAAGCCCACCTCCAACAAGGTTGGCCTTATATAAGTAGTAAGGCAGCTGACAACACCATAAAAATGATTTATTGTGACACATTGTACACAGGCATAGTTAATCAACCACATCACATTGAATATCTGTACTACACTACACCTTATATCAGTAAAGTGGGTATGGATGCCACAGGTTGCCATATAATAAACTGCTGTGTTGGAAAACCATATATCTTAATTTGCATTGCTCATATTTTATATCATTTTATTGTATTTTTATTTCAGTGTGTTACTTAAAGTCATTTTCCCTTGAATTTTAAAAGCTCTGGGTAGGAGGTAAAATAAAGATTGTGTGTCTTCTTGGTGATTTATAGCAACTAAAAGAGGTTAATTACCTGTGAACTGTGGATGAAGCTAGACACTAACCTTTTTATTTAGATACATTCCAAGGTTTTCTGGGAAAAAAAGCTCAGTTGAACTGTCTTTGCCATAGAACAGACCACTGTTTGGAAAATAAATTAGCGACTCTGCAATTGTACACCCCTTTTGTTAATTTACCATGTCATTTCCTATTATTCCTCTTCCATTGGTTCTTCTTAGTAAACACAAAAATATGATTTTGTGAAGAGACTCCATTTTTACCCTCCCGCTGTGGTGCATAGACCCAGAATACTAATTACCATAGATAACTCAGGTATAACTAGCTATCTTCAGACAAAATCAGTTACTTTACTTATGTCACTAAGCTGATCCACGATGACTATCTTGTACTGGTTTGGGGTCTATAACGTGTTTAAATTCTACTAGCAGTTATCTATATTATTAGATTACCTCAGAAAAGTGCCTTTCATAATGGAGTATCAGCCTCATCCTTAGGCAGCCTGTTAGCACATGTGCTCCTGAGCAAATGTATTAACAGCCTCATAGTTGCTGACATCCCACATCTGTAAGACATACTGATTTCCACCAATGGGAGACGCACTTGTTTATCAAAACTGGAGGCTAATTTTCTCATTCCTGCTGTCAGTAGACAGGACCATAATGGCACCACTTTTCAACAGCTCAGCATTATTATTCTTTTCATATTCTGAGGTAATAAATATATCCTTATGTAAGCCTACTAGGTCCCCTAGACTTTGTACTAGATTGCTTCAACTATGTAGCCAAAATACAGATACCACATTATACCTGCACCCATGCCTGCTGCTACTGGGAATCACCTGTATTATAGGTTCATAGGTTCATAGGTTCATACTAGGCTATCTGCCCAAGGGCATTTATAAGCCTAGCCCAGAGTTTTGTGGCTTTCGCCACCCCTTTAGTTTGGAGGATACTATGCCCATTATTTTGCTGTGCCTCTGTCAAGCAGTGACACTGAGATAATCCCTGGGGTATATCTGCGATCTCCCATCCATTGGTCAAGATTTCTCTTGAACAAAGCCAGTGAGGTGCTCTGCCTCACATGTACCGGGATTTTGTTCCACAGCATAGGGAGTCTCTGGGTGATGAATCTGTCCCTCCAGCACGTCCTATTAATAACCGTGTCAAGGTTTAAGTCTCCCGCCCTTGTAGTTCTGAGGGATCTAGATTTTTTGAGGTGAAGCATGTTCATCAATTCTGGGTTGGACATGGCCTTGTATGTCAGGCACAGGTCACCTCTGAGCAGACGGTAAGTGACTGAATAGAGCTGGAGTTCCTTCAGTCGGGCAGCATAAGACATATTTTTGAGACCCTTTATCCTTTTGGTGAGGAACTTTTGGGGCCTTTCCAGTTGCTGCAGGTGTCGTGTCAGATACATTCCGAATGGGGCATTGTCCTTAAGGTCCTATAAGCCTGCAGCTGCATATTCTAGAAATGTCTTAGTCATTGCCGAAACTGCTGTGCGACACATAGACACAGGACTCACCAGGATAACAAAGGAAAGCTTGAAAGTTAGCTGCCTTTTTGGTGCAAGTGGAGGTTAAAGAGAGCATGAGGACTTAAGTTATTCAAAAATAAAGTCATTATGGTCAGAAAGTTTAATCTCCTTCTGTAAGGAGTAAATCATGATCCCTGTGTCAGGTTTCAGTAGTTCCAATTAATCACACATATGCTTCAATATCACTTTGAATGAGTTTTATTTTACATAAGCCTTTTATCTGAAGACTTCATCAGATCTAAACTGTATTCCATTCTTGCCATACTTGTTAATTGAAGGGCATGGAGATTCCAAGCCAGACAATGGGTTTGCCTTGGTTGAAAAGGATTGCTGGAGGATTGAAGGAAAATTATCAATTCAAAATAACGTATCCACTTAACTGTGGATAGGCTACCATTACCCTTTAATTGGAATAGAATTCATTGACTGGTTTAAATACGTTTTTAACAGTTAAAGGTAAAGGAGCACCTTTATTTAGCTCTGTCTGTAAATCTTCTTTCCTATCCCATCCGGTTATGTAAAAATATGACAGAATTTATCTGCAATATTATTGCATTGTCTGACCCCCAAGGATATTGCTGATCTTCTTGCAGAAATATTTGCTTACTCTCTCCTCTGCTCACCAGACTAGATAAACACAGAGTGAGATATGACACTTCAAAAGGTTATCAAACACTGCAGCAAAATAACATACTGGGCAACTTGAATACATGAGAAGATTACAGCATTCAATGTGCAGGTGATGAAATACAAGACTAAGGAAAGATTATTTGGAAAAGGGTGGGGTACAGGTTAGGGTAATTTACCATCTGAACATTGTTCAGGAGTGGCAGGGGAACCAGTGGCCTCTTCAGCTATAATTTACCTCTGACTTTCTACAATTCTAGATGTCAAATAAAAAAAGTCCAACTGTTGAAAAGAACTCACCAGATAATTTAATAAAAAAACAAAAACAAACACACAGTAGGTTAAGCACTTTCGTCAATCCATAACATCATCAGAATCACCAATGTAAAAGTTAAAAGCCCTTAAATAGACAAAAAATGTCATCAGGCACACAAACCCCAAATCCACCAATTAAGTTGCAACCCGAATACAAGCAATTAAAATTCCCAAAAGGTTGAAGAATTCCTAATAAAAAAATAAGTATTTAAAAACATCCCAAAAGAGAGGAGTCTAGCACCTACTCACCCTCATTTTCAACACACTTGTAGTAGATATATTTCATTTAATCCAGAGTGTTTTGTAGCATCAAAATGCAACTCCAATACATCTCACATTGCAAAAGAAAGTTCATCCAATCCTCTGGGAACACCCCAACATTAACTTGTTCCAAAACTAGAAATTTAAACTGTTGAAACCCTGAGCACAAATTAGAATATCTGGCCAAGACATTTCTATTGTCATTCCTCTGAATGTTGCACAGGTGGTGATAAATTCTCTTCTTGAGAGTTAACAGTCTTGCCGCTGCAAAATGCTGTGCAGGTGACACAGATTGTAAGGTAAACAACTCTCGTGGAATTACTGTTAAATCTACCACCACTCTGGATCTGTTTCAACCTAGTAGATCAAACTCCAAATACTGTAGTACAAATATAGGCACATTGGTTACACTGACCACACTTTCTTGGAAATAGCAATAACAAATATCACCAACACCACAATTTCCAAAATTACTTCAAAATAAATACTTTGTATCTGTGGAGCAGGAGGTGGGTTACATCACTCCAGTATGTTAAAATGAGTTTAGCGAGGGTAATCCAGAGGTATATAGACAAAATAAAATGGGAGTTCATGGTGCATAGACTGGGGCTTGCATGGCAAGGTTGTGATTTTATGGAAATACAAATAAATAACACAAGTCAAAATGAGTTTAACAGTGCATATACAACTTCTTTGGATGTCCAAGACACAAATATACATAATGCCACCCTGAAATCAAATAACCAAAAATATATATTTTTTGGACAGGAGCTTGGATTCCCACAGAAAATGGCAAAACCACATATGGGCAAATGAATGACAGCTGTATTTTTCATTCCATGCACATTTCATGAAGCTTTCCTTCCAGTGGAGGTCTGGCATTTATACTTACAACCAGACTTGAGCCAGTGTGTTGGTGGAAGGAAAGAACAGAGCCCCTGAAATACAGTCTTCCTAATTCTAGAGTTACAGCTGACTACTTGGTCAGCTGGTCTCAACTTAAGAAAGTCCTGATCATGACTTGTTGATTCCATATTATTTTTGTGGAAGTGGCAGTACATTTCTGCTGTACTTTATTACACTGAATCACCCTTTTCTGTAATCAGTAACTCAGTTTTAGTCCCCACCAGTGACATATACTGAGGCTATATCACTTTAGAATTAGAAAAGCTATAAAATGCAGATTACTGTTTTCACACCAATAGCATTTTAAACATTTCTAATATATGGGAAGGAATTCGGTTGGCTTTTCCTGTGGCTTTGCTATTTTCAGCACTGTGGTGGAAAGTTATGGGTCGAGATCAGGTAAGTGTGCGATTGTGTGGATGTGAGGGTTAGGGTGCAGGGTAGGTGAGTTAGGGTTAGGGCGCGGATCAGGTAAGTGTGCAATTGTGTGGACGTGAGGGTTAGGGTGGGGTAGGTGAGTTAGGGTTAGGGCGCGGGTCAAGTTAGTGTGCGATTGTGTGGATGTGAGGGTTAGGGGGTGGGGTAGGTGAGTTAGGGTTAGGCTGCAGGTCAGGTAAGTGTGCAATCATGTGGATGTGAGGGTTAGGGTGGGGTAGGTGAGTTAGGGTTAGGGCATGGGTGAGTTGAGTGTGCGATAGTGACAGACCTTAGGTTTAGGGTTTGGGTTAAGGTACGTGGATAAGTAGTGGTGTATGTACAGTTTAGTGTAGGGTTAGATGTAGGATTTTAGGTGTATGTGTGTGGATTGTTATTTGCTTGGTGTGCTTGTGTTGTGTGCATGTGTGTCGGAACAGCAATTTTTTCCCTGGGCAAAAATTCGCTGTTCTGCATGTTCGACATTGTCAGTGTTCGCTGAATAGGGGTTGATGTTAAAACAGTTGATGTTTTAAAAAGTCAATGTTCTAATGTAGACCCATGGAAATCTCATTCAGCCCTGGCCATTTGTTAGCCTGTAGGGTTATCTGTCACCAGAGCTCTCTATATTCAATTTTTTCCTCCCATAGACCACCCCTTCCATCAATTTTCACTCTTTTTAACACAAAGCACAAAAAGTGGGCATCTTTACAGTCCTGTTTGTGTTTCTATAGAGCATTGGTTTCTTTTTTATTTTGTATGTCGTATACATGTTCATAAATTTTCTTCTATTTTATGCTCCGACTTTCCTACCTAAAATGCTTAGCAAACCTGACATTTTGCCAAGTAAACTAAACCATTGTTGTTACAGTTAATAAATTCTTTCCCTTCTATTACCATATTCCTACTTTCCAAATAAATAGTTTCTTTGTTGGCAATGTAAACACACTGTGAACAATGCCCACATTTAAAGGTTCCATTTCTTCTTTTATTATTTATAGAGACAGAGACGTGATTCTTTTCCAATAAATTTTTCAGGCTACAAGAATTTTTGTATACTACTTTCAACCTTTCCTTGGTTATCTTATCTAAGTCTGTGATAGCAATAAATCTGTTCCATTCCTTGTCCATGATCCCCCTGACTAAAGGAGAACAAGCATTGGATTGTATTACTAAGGCCCTACTAAAATTTTCTTCTACTTTACCTTGTACTGTACTTTCTTCTAAACAATCTAAAATAGGTTTGAATTTCGTTGGTCTTCCTTCTAAAACCTCTTTCTCTGCTTGTTCAACTAAACAGTCTGGGTAGTTCCTGATCCTAAACATCTGGTTTAAAATTTTCATTTCTTCTAAATAATCCTCATTATTGGATGTCATTCTAGAAGATGTGATATATTATCCCCTAACCAAATTTCTTTTCTGATGCATAGGGTGAGCACTGTTGAAATATAAATAAGAATTTGAATAAGTACTTTTCCTATACACCTTGGAGTTGAATTTGTTATCTCTCTTGTAGATCTCCATGTCTAGGTACTGTACCTTTTCCTGTTTCACATTATATGCGAATTTCAAAAATGTTTTTTTCAAAAAATTGTGCTGTTATTTAAAAAGTCAATAAAGTCAAGAATTTCGTCCTTGGGTGCCACCCAAAAAATGTAAATATCATCCATTTTTGGCTGTATATCGAATTTAACACCTGCTTTTCCTACCATTTTGATAAAACTAGATTCACATATGTTGGTGCGCAGGCTGCACCCATGGCTACACCTCTTATTTGGTGAAAGTATTCCCCCTTAAAATAAATGAAATTATATTTCAAAACTAAATCTACTAATTGTAAAATAGTTATACATTCATTATGTGTTAAAATATCATCTTCAAATATTATTTCTTCTAGCAATGTTAATCCTTCTTCATGGGGAATGGTAGAGACTAAATCAATTACGTCTATGGTAAGGAAGTTCATATCTTCTTTGTATAAGTCCTGTTTTATACATCTAAGGAAATCCCAAGAATATTTTAAAATATTTTTTCTCATTAACCATAACGCTTTAAGTTTTGTGTTGACATATTTAGCTAGGGGTAGAGTTTTGGATCCTTCAGCTGATACAATAGGCCTTAGAGGTGGATCTATCCCATTCTTATGTATTTTGGGTATCCAAATATGATTGGTATCCTTGGTTTGTCCACCTTTAAGTACCTAAGTGCTTTGTTATCAATTAAGCCTTCCACCAGTAGTCCCTCCAGTGCCATATCTATTCTTCGATAAGCTATATTAATTTTGTTTTTTGATATACTGGAGTACCTGCTGGGGTCCCTTAGTATTCCATTCATTTTTCCTTCATATGTTAGGCTATCCATTAATACTACCCCACCTCCCTTTTCTGGTTTCATAACTCTTACGTTTGTAGCCTTTCTAAGTTCATTCAAAACAATGTTTTCTCTTGTGTCTAAATTTCTTTTATAACTTACCTTACCTTATCAAAGTTGTTTCTAATTTCATTTTCAACCAAACTTTCAAAATTTTTTAGTTGTGGGTGTAAGTGGGGGTTAAAAACATTTCTCTTCACCAAATTTGTTGACTCATGGATTGTTTCCTAACTAAAAAAGTATCTGGAAATTAACTTTTCTCATAAATGTTTTGATATCCAATAAGGTGCTTGTAAGGTCTCCTTTCTTAAGAGGTATACATTTAATGCCTTTAGATAACAAGCTAAAGTGTTCATTTTGCAGTTCTATATGACTAAAATTATATATACTAAAGTCTTCTTACTAAACCTGTAAGGGTTTTTACTGTCCTGAATTATATCTTTTCCAAGTCGGGGTAGTTGGTACTCTCAACAACTAGTACCTCCTCCTCCACCTTCTAGCTCCCCCCCCCCCGAAAGTTTGAATACTGCTGCTGTTGTTGGAATTCATTTTATTCCTATGTCTCTCTGATCTACGCAATGAGGGGTACTCAGTAAAATCATTAATGTCAGACACATGCTCTCCTATCCTTTTAGGGTCTTCATAATCCCCTTCTACTCCAGGGCCTCTATGTTCACTTTCCCAAAACCTGTAGCTAATCTTAGGCTTAGGGTAACTAGTATTGTTTTAGTAATCAGATACATCTTTTTCCAATTTTTTAATCTTTCTTCTAATTAAATCATTGCATTGTTTATCAATTCCTTTTCTAATTTTAAAATATTTCTCCTTTTCAGTTGGTATGGTAAACATAAGGTCATTTTTAATACAATCATTTAATACATCAATTTCTTTCGTCAAATCGTTTTTTACCCTTTCATTTTCATCAACCATACTTTTCAAAACATCAGGCCCACATCTGTTAAAAATTCCAATTAATTATTTATGAAAGACACTCCCTGGGACTACTTTGTTAGGATATTTACATATCTGAAGCCTTTTAGGGACAATGCCTTCAGAAATGCATTCTTTCAAGTAACCATTTTCAATGCCACCCTGAAATCAAATAACCAAAAATATATATTTTTTGGACAGGAGCTTGGATTCCCACAGAAAATAGCAAAACCACATATGGGCAAATGAATGACAGCTGTATTTTTCAATCCATGCACATCGCATGAAGCGTTCCTTCCAGTAGAGGTCTGGCATTTATACTTACAACCAGAATTGAGCCAGTGTGTTTGTGGAAGTTAAGAACAGAGTCCCTGAAATACAGTCTTCCTAATTCTAGAGTTAGAGCTGGCTACTTGGTCAGCTGGTCTCAACTTAAGAAGGTCCTGATCATGAACAGAGAGTGCCAGCTGGTTTTCCAAACTGGTTCACTAACATTTAACAACTTGTTGATTCCATATTATTTTTGTGGAAGTGGCAGTACATTTCTGCTGTACTTTATTACACTGAATCACCCTTTTCTGTAATCAGTAACTCAGTTTATTGTTTTCACACCAATAACATTTTAAACATTTCTAATATATATTTACAGAGAAAGAGAGTCATATACAAGGAGAGAGAGATAGACAGATAGGTATACCAATATCCCATTACTCAGCTATTCCTCCCCAATTACCATAAAACATTGTTCAAATGTGTCAGTGTGCATACTATTTTGTTCTTTACTTTTAGAATAAACACAGAGATTTGGATTTAATTTAAAATGTTCATTTCAAATTTACAACAAAAACACAGACAGACATGTACTAAAGCAAACAGAAATATGTATACTGAAAACAGACAGCATGAGTAACAGTAAACTTTTCTTCCTTTGAAACTAAAATGTTATGAAAATGTATCTAATGTATCTAACAAGCCATTTAACAGCAAAATATGTTCTTGGATACTTAGTTATTTAACAAATAGCAAAACACTAATTAGCAGCTATGTGAAGGGTTCAGATATTCAAAATACACTATATAACAAATTTGCTAACAGCCTGAGATAGCCTACTGGATGTTAACATCCCTTTTCAATGAAAGCCCAGGAGCACTACCTGGTGAAGTGACTTGGTCAGAATAACACAACAGACAAACAAAGGCTAAGGGCTTTGAACTCTGCAGTACAGAAAGCAGTTCATAACCAGCTCATAGTCTTATTCATCTGTACTAAGTGCTGGATAAACTCTGTTGTAGCCCACCACAATGCATTGCACACCCAGGTGCTTAAATAAAAAATGTATTCATAGTTAAAATGGTAACATTAAACGTGAGACTTCACACTGTACAGTTATTTACAACCAAATGACTAATGCACCATCATCAGTCAACAAAACAAGAAAACAAGGATTCAAGGATCATACCCAAAGTTCATTGCTCATTTGGTGATGCTCCTATTTACTGCAGTTGTTTTTTCCTTTACATCATAAGTACTCAGAGATGCAGGAACCATTTATTTATACACACGCACGCATGCGCACAAAGATGTGGTCATCAATTAGATTCCCTTGTATGACTGCACAGCTCAGATTTTGCTTGTGATCAAATCAATGACCAAATACATACATAATAGCCCAGAAATGTATTTCATTATACTGCTGTGACAAGCATATAATGCAATCCATTACACCTCCCAATTCCGTCCTAGCTGAAGAAACAGAGAAAGACCCACAATCAGGGACAAATTCTAAATACATCTCTTGTATATCTGGAAAGATCCTAGTATAACAGGTTTCATTAGCAAGCATTTTCTGAATGATATGAAGCCTGAAACCCACATAGTTTTTATTATTTAATGACTGCAGTCCACAACACTTTAGAAAATTACAAACTTAATGAGAAACGGACCACAAATATGAGGCAAAATTGAGGTATGTTGCAAACTATGCCATCTGTGAGTGTATACGTGCACACACACGACTAACAGCCACCTATATGACTGTTCTCCACAGATATCTGCTTGAGATCAATTGAATAAAAAAAATACATAAATAATGGTGCAGAAATGTATCTTCAATCAATTTTGTCTGAACCATATAGTGCAAAAACAATGGTCCAGAAAAGTATCTCAGCTCACAGCCAGCAGAAACATACAGTTAAACCCATTTCACCCCCCATCTGCCCTCTCAACTTCTAAACTCAGGAATCATAGGCAATGAAACAATATCAGGAACAGATTTTAACTATTTATCTTTTATAATTAGAAAGTTGCTAGAATGACAAGCATTGCATTCACATACATTTTCTGAAAGATCTGAAGTTTGAAACGTACATGCCTGTTATTATTTGGTGACTTCAATCCAGAACAATTTGCTAGAAAGCCACAAAGTTTACCTGTAATAGATCAAGGTATCTTTCAACATTTTTGCTCCTGCATTCTGTACAAAGACAACATAATTGTGACAAAGGTTCAAAAGGAGACATATTTTAAATGTTCCTATTTGTTTATCTGTTTGTTAACCAGGTAAACCCATTGGACAAAGTGTCTGTTTTCAGGCGTGACCCAGGAGCACTGTCTCTTTAAGTGACTTGCTCAAAATCAGAAAGACTGGAAATAGAGGTTAACAGTATCAAACCATGTACTCTTGACTACATGAAACAGATCATCAACAGTTTGGAGACTGAAGTGCAATAGTATAATTCAGTTTAAAAGTTAACAAAACACCTACCAGGTGTTGCACAGACATGCATTTTCTGAACAATAAGAACTATGAAACTCTGAACTACTGGTATTGTTGATTGACTGTAATGCTCCGTGATTTACTAGAAAATAAAGACTTTAATGAAGGTGGGGCAAAACACAATATTGTAAAAATCAGAGACTTTCTGCAAAACCAGGAACAGATGAAAAGCAGACAACTCTAAGCCACTTAATGGAATAATGGGTGTTGCACAGACATACATTTTCTTAACAATAAGAACTCTGAAACTCTAATGAGTAGTATTACTGACTGACTGTAATCCTCAGTGCTGTACTGGAGAAAATGACACTTTATGAAGGATAGTAAATACATGAGGCAGTATTAGAAACAGTCTACAAAACTGGGGACAGATGAGAGGCTGTCAGGCAAATCAGTCTAAGTCACTTAAAAGGTTAATAGAGCAACATGCAAAGCATGAATAATAAGAAATATAAATTCCTAATAACTGGCATTGCATAATTCATGAAATTGTGCTATGCCATACTTACACACTGGATTGCTGTTTGTGATTTGCACACAAAATAAATGCCACACTATAACTCACATAAATTCAATTAAAACTGCCAGAAACATCAAATTATCAATAGAACATGTTTGAAACATCAATTAAAATTAGTACGACTCAAAGCTTACCATGTTAATGAATTTGATTAATTGTAGTTCTATACCATTGATCGCAATACGTATCTAAATAATCAATTGAGCTATTAGAAACAATGATTCTAGCCTAATTCTATAAAATCAATAAAAATATCTAAATGATAGTATATTGATCAATTTGATAGAAGTAGGAGTGCTATAAATAAGATTATATAAGTGGCAAAAATATAGGTTAGATGAACAGAAGGGAAGAAATAACAAGGCATGGCTCAGGTAATAAGCTAGGATCTGGTATTTAATATGAATGTGAGATAGTGGGAAACCTAAGTATATATGATGTTACAGTTACACTTTAATTTGATTTATAATCAGGGAAATAAAAGCTGTATTGACATACCCATCCCATCTAATGAAGAGAAGGTCTTCTTTACTCGTCCTTTTGGCCTCTTTCAGTTCTGCTTTTTAAATACTGTGGGAGGGTTGCTTGTACATCATATACATTGGAGTATAATGATGAGCCATCTTCTCATGATAGATTTCATGGCTGCTATAATCATAGTCTGTACCCTAAGAGAAGGCATACCCCATCAGTTCACATCTATCAGATATTCCAAATGTAGCTGTAGGATCTACCTTGCTGCAAAAAGCAGATCAGAATTTTTTGAGAGAAAGGCATCCCCAGACTTTATGTTCCCAGTCAGTCAGCAGGTTAACAGCTTATCACCTCCTGCCTATAATGATATACTCAGGTTTCCAGATGGCAAGACAGTGTTGATCGAGAATAGTCTATATGCACCTTTCTAAGCAAATAGTTGCCATTTAGGAGAGGAAGTAACTCTGCAATATGAGGACAAATGTCTTAATGCCTGCAGATCTGGAATATGCCTTCCAATTTCCTTTGTATAAAGGTGCTGAAAATTTCTTAAATTTGGAAAGGTTTATAATAATATAAACATTATATATGAAAAGTTGAAGAAAGAATATCCATGTTATCGAGAAGGGCATATTCCACTTTTAATTCTTCAAACTTTTAATTTTGCTCCTTGAGTATAGCAGTAAAGTAAAAATCAGGCCTTTCCTCTACCAGGCATTCCATGGGAATGCATTTCTAGCAATGGTAATGGGGGGGGGGTCCATAATGGAAATATTATATTTAATAATTATTAGTATGTCTCAGGCTGCCCTATAAAAAGTATTCAAATATTTTGAAGGACCAATAGTGGATAGGTTAGCCAAAAGTCTCATACCTAATGTTCTGACAAAAGGTAGTTGGTGTATAGTGGGTCCGGCATATTACTAAATAACAATGATGATTGAAAAGAGTGAGTTGCTTCAAGCATTGCAGCAGACCAAGGGGGAACACGTTGTATAATAAGATGTGAACAAACCAGACAGCTGTATATCCCCTTTTCTCTCTGTGGCATGATGAATTACCAATGGGCCTTGGAGGGAATAGAGGATCACAAGGATTTGACTGTTATCTTATCTTATTTCTTCAGGGTTCTGCAGGGAATAAAAATTGGGTGTCCTTGAATCATATAAAGAATCTTAGGGTATAATACCATCTTGACCAGAAGGAGCCTGAACTCAGATGGAAGACTCCAGTTCACTCAGTCCCAGAGATGAATCTCAAAAGTTTCCAGAACAAATTGAATATTTCATGTTTTCACCTCACTATGATTTAGAGCCAGGGCAATGCGTAGATACTTTAAAACTTGGGGGTTGAAAATGAAATGACTGGATAACTTCCACAGAAAGCATGGTGTTATATTTGAACAGAATCAACCCCATTCCTAAGTCAGAGTATGATTAAAGTTCAGGAAATTAGTATTATTTCACTCTTTGATGCTAGCCAAAAGTGCTCTTCGCAGTACCCGCAATGTGCCCAGCAATGACTCCTTCTGCAATTCATACAGAGTTACATGAATTGGTAACATATCTAAATATGATTGTAAATTCTTTTTTATAAGACCAGTTGCTCCTACTACTATAGGAACTGTCTGGGTATCTTAATTCCACGTGGCTCTCGTTTCTGCCTGCAGATCAAGATATTTTATGACTTTGTGTCTCTCTGAACGCAAAACACTATAGTCACTAGGTGTGGCAATATCAATGATTAATGCTACTTTTGTCTTCTTTTCTTGGATCACTATGTCCAGTTTTCTAGCATCTGTCTTTTGGACTGTTGGTATCAGGTGATCCCATGTGGTGTAAACTTCATCATTTTCGATGATTCTTTGTGGCTCATGTTTCCAATGTTTTTCAGCCACTTCAATACCATAATGTTTGCACAATCTCCAGTATAACAATCTCGCCACATTATTGTTCCTTTCAGTATACAGTCCCCCTGCCAGCATCGCAATCAGCAATAAGGTGTGTAACTGTTTCCAACTCGGTTCCACAAAACCTACATATGTCTGTTTCTCCCACATGTTCAATGGACTTAGTAAACCAGCATGTATGCAGCCCACTATCTTGGACTGCCAATATTAACCTTTCATTTCTTGAAATAAATTCACCTCTCCTTAACCATTCCTGCATTTGTTCTTTATCAACATGAGGCTCTTCCAGAAGTTTTTTATACTTGCAACTATATTTATGTTTTTTCCATATTTCTTGCCTTCTCATCTGATCCTTCACCTTATATTCTTTCTTTTCTTTTTTTAGCACATTCAGTTTCTGCCTGGTTTTTATTCACTTCTGGTTTGATTTCCATTCTTGCTTGATGTCGATATGCTTCTGCTAAATTAAGCAGAGATGTCATCTTAGATTTATTCTTCTCATGTATCAAAACTTTCACCACATTTGGATCTTGTGAGGTCAATAGATATGTGTGGAGTCCCACGATTGCAGATCTATACATGTAATCAGTTTCAAGGAGGCCCATCCCTCCTTCAGAATGGGGGATATATAATCTTGGTATACAATGATTTTTATAAATCATTTGGTGGGCATGAAGCATCCTTCTTGTTTTGATATCCAATCTATCCAACACTTTTTGGGGCCTGTCAGTCACTCCAAAACTATAAGTTAGGACAGGAAGAGCAAATTGATTTATAGCTTGGATCTTGTTCCTAGGTGTCAATGCTGTTTTTAGGATTAATTTAAGTCCCAAGTATTTATACACCCCCTCTTGCTCAAGTTCTTTTATATCACATTCTTGGCCCAAACTTGATGCTTTTCTGGTGCTACAATTTTCCTTTTTTAAAGGATGCTTTTGCACATTTATCAAGACCAAATGACATTCCGATATCATCTGAAAAACTTTTGACAACCTGCAGCTGTGCTTTCAGTTCCTCATCTGATGAGCTATAGAATTTTAAATCATCAACAAAGAGAAGATGAGAAGTCTTTAGACTTTGTTGTTTTCTAGAAGCCAAATTGTAGCCATGGCCTAGGCTGTTAAGTAAGCAGCTTAATAGGTTAATGGCAAGGCAGAATAACAAGGGTGACAGAGAGTCGCCCTAGAATATCCCCCTTTGAATTTTTATCCCTGGGATAATAATCTGTCCTTTATCATGGCTTAGTTGCAAAGTGGTCTGCCACTGTTTCATTGTTACTGTAATGTAATCAATCAGTGTAAGATATACCTTATACATTTTTAAGCACTCTTTTATCTATGAATGTGGGATACTATCAAATGCTTTTTTGTGGTCAATCCATGCCATACTTAGGTTCTTCCCCTTTTTACAATTCTCCACTATAACTTTGTTTAACAACAAATGGTCCTTTGTTCCATATGACTTTCTTTTATTGCCCTTTTTTCTACTGCCATAATTGAGTTTTCTTCTAAATGACTATAAACTCTGTCAGTGTCAATTCCCGTGTATAGTTTGTATGTTGTCGGAAGACAAGTTATTGGCCTATAATTTTTAGGGTAGCTTGCAGGTTCACTCTTAAGTAAGAGCATTGTTTTTCCTGTTGTTAGCCAGTGTGGTATGTGTGTTCAGGGTGCATATATAAATAGTTCTTACTCATGGCTAAATCATCGTGCAAGGAAATTAATACTTTAAGCCAAAAGTTAGGTACTGCATCTGGGCCTGAGGTTTTCCAGTTAGAGGCTTTTCTCAACTTTGTTTCAATCTCTCTGGCTGTTACTTCATCCCATTTCATATCCTGTACCATTAAACTTCTTACTCTTTCTTTTACTTCTTCTATCCATTTAGCATCTTTGTTATGTTCCACAGGATCTTCATAGATACTTCTCCAAAATGTATCTACTTCCTCTTTTTTTGGCGGTCTATCTATTCCTTTTACCTTATTTCCCAGTTCTCTATAAAACTTTTTTGGGTCATCAATAATTTGTTTATTTTGTGTTTTTCCCTTATATTTATCTTTGTATCGTCTAAGTCTTTCCGCCTGTTTTGTAATTTTTAGTTTGTTATCTCCAATAGGGCATAATAGATCCTGCTCTGTTCTAATATCATGCATTGCTTTTATCACATCTATATTTCTTAATATTTTCGTTGCTGTTCTCTCTTCTATAATCTTCTAACAATGACACTTCTTGCCTTAGCTGCTTTATAGTTTTCTCTATTCGATATTTCCCTCACTACCCTATGTTCCTGTGGTAGAACTTTATCAGTTATTAATTTAGCAGCACAGTAATATATTCTGTTTACTTCTGTTATATCGCATGGGTCTCTATGGACAGTCCTAATTACTGTGTTCACTTGTTTTATCAAGTTTCTGACTTTTAGGGTTTAACCTTCTGCAGTCTATTTCTCTCGTTAATCTTGATATATCTATCTTTGTCTATTAAATCCCTTTCTTCCATACTGAGGGCACATCCCTTGTTTTCCATTTCCTGTGGGCATTCTATAGAAATTTCTATAGCATCTTCCTGTGGCACATTCTCTTCAATTTCATCCTGTGTCTTCTGTTGTTCTGTCATATGGGAACTCACTGGCCTATCACTCCTCGACATTGACTGCATCAGAGTTTCCACAGTTTCCTGTTTCTTTCCTTGCTGTCTAGCTTCAAATGAATGTTTATACTGGTTTCTTGTGGAAGGCTCCAAAATATCTTGATATGGCACCTGACCAGTTACTTCCGGTTCCACTGGTTCCCCCTTAATTTGGATAGCCATTGATCTATCCTGTTGTTGTACTTTCTGCATTTGATTTTCTACACTGAATCCTTCTCTTTGCAGCTGTTCCATTACTTCAATTTCTATTTCTTTGACTTCTCCATTACTCATCTCTTTTTCTACTTTTCCTCTTAGTCTTCTTAATTTTGTATTGTAAAGTTTTCCATATCCAGATTTCTTTGCATATATTTTTCTTCAAATATTTTGACCTATATTTGTCTTGACCTAGGCCATCAGTCAGCTGTTTGTCCAGGGCTGATAAGTCCCTGTGAAGGGTTTGTGCTAGTGGCTTGATGGCCAAAATAAAGACTAGTGGAGCTAGCTGACAGTCCTGCCTGACTCCTTTTGAACTCCCAAGTGACCTAGGTATAAAGGAGCCTGTACGGACCACAGCTGTAGAGCAGTGATAAAGAGAACAGCATTTACAAGAGTGTGGAAAATTAAAAAGAGCTGACTCCTGTGAAAGGAATGGCCACTTAATGCTGTCAAATGGTTTCGCCACATTGGCAAAGATGAGTGATCTAGATGAACTACACAGGTGACCTTTTTCTAACTAATGAGCTGCCCTAAGTATGTGGTGCCAGGAGTGTTGGCCCTTAATAAATCCAACAAGATCAGGGTGAATCAGCACTGGAAGCAAGGCTGAAAGTCACATAACCCATATGCCAGTGTAAATCTTACTGTCTGCATTCAACAAAGAAATGAGTCAAAAATCCACTGTGTGAGCTGGGTCTTTAGCAGGTTTTAAAATAGAAAGTATAAGACAGTGTTTCTAAGAATGGGGTACAGCCAAGCCAGGGACCACTTCCAAACATGCTCGTCAAAGTAAGTTCAAGGCCAAGGGTGAAAGCAGCTTACAGACTTCTATAGCCTTGAAAATACTTAGCTCCTTAATGGCTTTCAGAATTTATTCTTTGGTAATAGGGACCGTGATGGAATCAACCTGTTCTGGTATGAACTGAGAAAGTGAGGGAAAGAGTACAGTGGGATTTGGTGTGGATACATCTGGAATGATTCAGTGCTGAGCTGTACTGTGTAATAATAAAGGTGGAAGCAGTCAATGGTATTTTAGAATGAAAAGCAGAGGTGTTGAGTAATGCTGCTCCAAGACCCAAGGGGTAGATTGTCCTGATTTTTTTTTTTTGCATTTCCTTATCAGTATGGACTATAATGGGGGGAACTTCATAATACGGCAACCAAAGTCTTCCCAGGGTATCCCTATTTTTGTTAATGATGTGTTGGATTTTTTTCTTTGAGATGGTGCAGAGCTGTAGAGAAGGGCTTTCATCATCTTTCTGGGTTGCTTGACGATTGTTGACAGTATACCTCTTGGAGTTGTTGAAGGCCTGTATTCCACATTATACACAAACCTATTGCCCAAGACCATAATCTTGCATGCAAAAATTCTTTGTAAGCTTTCCATAAAAGATGTGAGGGGTAGACATTGGTTTTATGGGCTTCAAGGAACTCTTGAGTTATGCTGACAACAAATCATGAGAACTGGCCCCTTCATATTATATGGGGGAAGTCTTCAAATTTTAGGAGGGAGTGGAGACCAGTATGAAAACCTAATACCTGGGTATCATGGTCAAAGTATGGACAGGGAGTCAGAGAGAAAGAATGAGAGAAATCAAGTGAGATGGAGAATCAAGGTTCAGCCAATTCATTCCAGATGGAACCAACTGATGTGAGTGATATGGGAATTGTCTCTACAAAGGGTCATCAGCCATCCCATCTATTAGTCACATGTCATTTGCCCAATTTTTCAGGCTAAATGGCTTCAACTCTGCTCAGTACTACAAATGAAATGCCCTTTGAGGATAAGGGAACCTTTTACTTCTTTCTGGATGAAAGTAAGGAGGCCATTTCTTTCTTTCATTGCAAGTTCTGTGTAAGGATATTCGATGAAGCAAAGTTTGTTAGCAAAGCAGCAGATCCCATTTGCATTATCACAGTAATATGAACTGAACATGTGCATTTCTATATAATGAAATTGAGCTGTGATCCCTCTTAAAAAGGTTTATTCCTTTATGTTGTTGATTTATTGAACAGGTAAGTTGTTTCCCAGGAAAAACTACTAAAGGTTTAATTTATTTCCATTAAGACGTGATTCCTCATTCTTTACATTTCACTCACACAAATGTGCACACTCACATGCACGTACAAGTGCACACCTGCGCACACCAATAAATGAGACTTACCAGATCCACAGTAAACATGGAGACTGCACTGTACGTGCTTCTTCCCCACACTAGTGCGAGAGAGCAGGCTTGTCCACTATTTGTCTGTTTTGACTGTGACAAACTCAAGGTAGCCTCTCTCTTTCACACTCTCTCATTGCTCAATATTTGACCCAGTAAAAGAAAATAAATCAGAGCTGTTGCACATCAAAATGAAGTGGCAGAACAGACCTGGGTATTTTTTTATTTCCGATGTTTATGTGTCCCTTGCTAGTACTTTGCTTTAGGCAGCTACCTAGGTTGCCTTATGCTGGATCTGGCTCTGACTTTCACAAAGTATGTGCCACAGGTTAGTTCCAACTGGGCTCTTACAGTTTGTACTTTTAAATGATCCTCTAGGAGAGTAACTAACATCTGGTTGTGTGCTTTTAGGCAGTCTTCTTGTATACAACCTTATTTGCCATTTAATACCCCTTGCTAACTGATGTGAGAATATTTCCTTTCTCCATAATAAAATTAACTTACAGGAACCTTACACATTTATAAAGATATATTACATTTTTACAACTATGCCCCTCCCAGTACAAAAGCAAGTGTTTTAGAATGACCAGTGGCAAAGGAAAAACACCAGACACCCCAACAGACCACAACTGAAATGAACAGACTGGAAACAGCACAGTTGAATAACTAAGTGCAGTTTAATTTCGAAGCTCTTTCGCCTTCAATAAAGGCATCATCAGAGATAAAATTAGAAATGAAATAATACAGGATCTGTTTAAATCTACCTGTCAAATCTAATAGTTCCATCAGGTTTAAGAACTTGAACTATTAGTCTGCTTTGTTCACTCTGATTCTTCTATAATGTCTAGTTTGAGCATTTTATGAACTTGTGACTAACTTTTTTTGTGAAATTAGTACTCTTCATGGTCTTTTTCTAACCTTCAGTCCAGGCTTTGTCTCTATATTATGTTGTACTACTTTAGTTTTCCAGGCTAGCTTTCACAACACTCCGTTAATTCTTAATAAAACTTCTCTCACGGCCTACTGTTTCACTGTTGAAAATTATCCCTCTATCTGCACTTCAGATTGATATCCATGGTTTCTGTTGTATGAACTTCAGCTTGTAAGAGCATGCAGAATTCTCTAGTTCAGTAAATGAATGTCGAAGATTTGCTCTCTCTTTTCTCTTTCCTGGCTTCCTAGCCTTATAGTTCACATCAGTTATTCTTTCCACCATCAGAAATGGCACCTGCCACTGGGCTGGAAAGGTGTTTTCCATAGGACAGCACCAGCATTAGTATCTAATCTCTTGTGTTCAATTCTCTAAGTCTGGCATTCTTATTATAAACTCGTTGCATGCCCAGAGTTTTCTACATGTGCTACCAAACTCCAGACATTAGCAGTTCTAATCTGTTCTGCAAACTATCAAAGTGTGCCATCACGCTTCTCAATTGTAACTTCTCCTCTAGCGACATTTCACTATCAGTGTCAGGCAGCCCCCTGACATTCAAATGGAGTAAACCCATTTGAAGCTCATGACACTTCTCTGATTGCAGACAGCATGTAATGTAACAATTAGTCTCAGTTTTCCCGTCACATTAAAGTGATTTGTCATGATCTACAACTGCATTGTGGCATCTGGTGAGTTAAACACTACAATGCATTTTGCAAAAGCGTATCTTTATTAGGCCATTTTTATAATAAAAACTTTGTAAACATTTTATTAAAACCATGGCCCAAAAACATTCACCATTTCCCCGCATGACGTCACATAAGGCGGCAGTCCATACACTTTAAAGTACACCTTTCTGTGCATGGGCAACTTGCATTCATTAAACTCTTTGGATGACTCTCACATTTTCTCCTTGGTCAATGTCCCTGCAGTTAAAGATCAGTGTCAGGCCTCAGGATCATCAGCATGGGGAAATTAAATTTTATGAAGATATTTTTTAAACAAGCAGTTCTCCGATATACCAGTGATGCAAATTGGCATTCTTGTACACCACAAACAGTAGTGTAACAGAGCCGTGCAACGCAGCTAACTTATAGCAGACAGACAGAAGCTGAAAACTAACTCCTGTGCCCTCTGGCCAATAAACAACCATGGCAAAAGAATGTAACAACTTTTTCCAACAAGGATTTCAGTGTTTTATTTAGCTTTTCTACTAAACCATCAGTCTGTGAATGGCAGATCTGTATCTAAAATTGTTTGACTTTAAAGCACTGACATAACTGCTGCAGTACTCTTGACATAATGGGAGTGCCTTGGTCAGTAAGTATACCCTTAATGTTATCCACTCTGAAGAAAAAAGTACAATTTCCTTGGCTATTGCCACAATATTCACGGAGATGTCTTCAACACTACGTTACTGGCTTTTCCACCATACAAGTGTGAGATTGCAGGCTTGTCCATTATTGGTTTGTTTTGACTGTTACAAACTCCAGATTGGCATACAGAGATCTCTAGGCATAATGCTTAAGGTCTTCACCTACCATGCAGAAGGTATAAGGTTCAATCCTGACCCCCGGTCAATGCTTGCATTGAGTTTGCATATTCTCACTGTGTATCTCTGGGATTCCTCCCACCTCCCAAAAACATGCTGAGGGTTCCCATTTCAAACTCACCCAAGAACAGAGCTGTGGGCAGCAGCACAACTCTAGATGGTGTCCTATAGGGTGAAGAGTTGTATACAACAATTGGTTTGGGCATCTACTGTTATGTGGAGTATCCAAAAGAAAGGAGAACATGGATCACAGACTGTTCACAGTGACAGGGCTAGCTACTCAACAGTGTAAAAATATGGCTCTAGGTGATCCAGTTGTGTTAACTAATGTTGCCAAATGGGTATGGGTATTTGCTGGTGATACGTGGGTTGAGGATCTGACCTATGCCAGGGACTCATGCTAATGGTGGAGGGGGTGTATTAGCCCCTATTAGTCAGTGTGTGCCCGCAATAATCCCTACAGCCCTCAGTCAATAAGCTACTGGCTAACTGGTATCCAATTGCCCAGCTTAGGTTACCTGGGATAGATATGTTGAGTGAAAGTTATATGTAAAACCAGTCAACCTACCAAACATGAACTTAGAACTACTACACTCAATGCAGGTTCACTGATAGCATGGAGCATTGAAGAGGATGACATAGTGGTAAGGAGGAGGCTAGACATCCTATATATCCAGTAGACAAGATGGAAGAATGCTGCAGCAAAGCCACTTGGAGTGGGATCCAGAGTCTTATATTACTACCATATGGGTGGGGCAAAAGAAATAAAGGAGAAGTGATTTTAGGTTTCCATCTAGATGGTAGCCAGCACATGGTGCAGTAAGTGAGACAGCCACGAAACTCATATACAAGGGTGGCCAACATGCAACTCAGATAATAGAGAAAAGGCAGTGGGGTAGAATCATAGATTGCAAAGTTTGTGTGGGTTTGCACTTGTTTAAGCTCCGCACTGCAGCACCGAGCTGAGGCAAACTATTACTGATGCCAGAAAGTCTGCTCTTCAGTTTTTCCCTTAGATCTTGCTAGTTCTTTCTCTCTTGCACTTCAAAAAACCTAACCACTTTGCACTTCAACAGGTTTTTATAGCAATTAGTGTAGCACTAGTCGTTCTTCACGGAAATAGCTCCAGTACGTAGTAGTTATTACCACTCCTCCTGGCATGATTAAAGGGCAGTTCCCTTTGCTTTCTCCTATTAACCTGGTGAACTTGGGCATTCTGAGGCAATGTAGCAACTGCCTCATGTACACAGACAACCCTCTCCTCTTACCTCCCAGCACTCACACTTGTGAGAGATGCACTTATATCAGCAAATTGGAAGCTATGCATTCTCAAGCCAAGACCAGACTTGCTGGTCAAGAGGAGAAGGGCAACACCTGCACCACACCACATGGAACACTTAGCCCTCCAGAACACCCACCAACACAGCTCTCACATAAAAACACAAACCACACACCCACCTTTGCGGAGGCTCTCAAAAGAAATTTGTCCAAACAGCAGAGACCACCAAGACAGAAATGCATTCGACCACCACAACACAGCACAAACCACAGAATACATAGCTCACCTCCACAGTGTGCCCCTCAGCCTAAGCCCCATGGCTAAACACCTTGCCCAATACACTAAGCATAGGTGACTTAATAGTAAGGCACACATAGGTTCACTGGTTCATAGGTAGGTACTAGGCTATCTGCCTAAAGGCATTTATAAGCCTAGCCGGAAATTGTTGGCTTTTGCCACCTCCTTAGATTAGTTCCCTGCGCCTCTGTCCAGCAGAGCCATTGAAGTGATCACTGGGGTAAACTTTCTGTTTCCCATCCACTCGTCAAGGTTTCTCTTGAAGAGGGTTAGCGAGGAGCTCTGCCTAATGTAGATTGGAATCTTGTTTCAGAGCATGGGAAGTCTCTGGGTCAGGAATCTATCCCTCCAGCATGTCCTATTTAGATCCCTGGAGCATGTGGCTCAAAGGGATATGGTTTTCTTTAGGTGGAGCATATCCATCAATTCTGGGTTGGACATGGCCTTGTATCTCAGGCAGAGATCACCTCTAAGTAGGCGGTATGCAACCGAGTACAGCTGGAGTTTCCTCAGTCAAGCTGCATAGGGCATCTGCTTGAGGATACTGATCCTTTTGGTGAGGTATTTCTGTGGTCTTTCCAGTTGTTGCAGGTGTCTTGTAAGGTACATCCCAAATGGGGCATTGTACTCTATGATGGGTCCGATGAGTGATGCGTAGAGGGGCCCAATGACCTCTTTCGATCTGGATGCGAACCCTTTTGTGATTAGGTGGGCCACATAGAAGGATTTTCTAACCACTTTGACAATGTGATTATCAAAGGAGAGGATACTATCTACTTGGGTCCCCAGATCCCTTATTACGTCTTCCGTATTTAGGGGGCTACCACCTATGTGATAGTTTGTGGTTACTTTGTTTTTTTCCAAAGGGGATGACTATGCACTTTTTGGCATTTAGCTTGAGGCCATGGTTTTGACACCAGGTATCTGTCTCAGTGAGACCCTTTTGGAGGATGTCCTTTCAGCCAGAGAGTCTATAGCCCCTAGTTTGCAGTTGTCTCTGAATTTGGTCAGCCATGGTCCTCCTGTGCTTGCCTGTACCTCTGAGAAGTATATGCTGAACAGGAGGGGTCCTAGGACTGAACCCTTGGGAATGCCACTTGTAACTGGTTTAGAGTCAGACCTAGCTCCCACAACTCTTACCATGTGGGTTCTCTCCAAGAGCCAGTTGGCAACCCATCTCGTGACATAGGGATTTATGTTCAGGCTGGTGAGCTTGTCTATAATACCTGAGTGGGGAATGGTGTCAAAGGCCTTTGTGAGATCTAGGTAGGCTGTGTAGACCACCTTTCCCTCATCTACAGCCTTGGTAACTGTCTCAAAGAAGTCCACCAGGTTTAGGAGGCATGATCTGCCCTTAACAAACCCGAACTGGGTAGGGTCCAGTGTTTGGAGGTTCCCAATGCCTCTGTTAATGAGATCCATGATGATGTGCTCCATAGCTTTTCAGACCAAGCTAGTCAGGCTTATAGGGTGATAGTTCATGGGGTCTGTTACGGCGCCACCTTTGTGGAGCAAAATAACTGTTGCTGTGTGCCACTCTGTGAGCATATAGCCTGTGGAGATGCTGAGTTTAAAAAGTGCGTTTAGGTAAGGGGTTAGTTCATCTTTGAGCTCATGTAGGATGCAGCCTGGGACACCATCCGGTCCCACTGATGCTGTGTTTTTGGCTTTGGAGAGGGCTGTTTTAACCTGAGTGTCTGTGACTCTTCTGGTATAGTTATGGGTCATTTTGGGGGTGAGAGGGGGGTGAAGTTTGTACTGAACCTGTTTGCCAGGATATTGGCTATATTGGTCAGTTCAGTGTATTTTGTGCCATTCTGCACTAACTCTGAGCAGATCTGAGAATTGCCGCTTAGATTCTTGACATAGCTAAAGAATGCCTTGTGGTTATCTTTGGAGTCCATGGCAATTTTTCTTTCAAAGCTAGCCTTGGATGATTTTATAAGGGAACGTAGTTTCTTGCTGATACTGATCAGGAATGTCTTCCCTTCTTGGGATTTTACTCTTTTCTGTACTAGTTTCCTCCTTCTATTGTATAGCTTGTTTATGGCAGGGGTCCACCAGACTGGTTTCCTTTTCTTGGAGGAGTGAGTCTTGGTTTTGTTTGGGATAGCATGATCCATGCATTCTTGTGGGTGCTCATAGAGTGCATTAGTAAAGGATTTTGTAGCTTTTACAGCATTATCCTTTAGCATGGGGGCTTTGAAACTTCCCACCTCGTTCTTAAGTAACGTGAAGTTTGCTTTTGAAAAGTTTTATACAGTGGTTTCTTTGACCGGGGGTGGTAGTAGAATGTGGATATCCAGAGTGATTAGTTTATGGTCAGATCTAACCAGCGAGGGATTGACCTCCAGTGTGGAACACCGGTCGCACATGTTGGTGATGACCAGGTCCAATATGCTGTCACCTCTGTTGCGGGGGTGTTGACAAGTTGATCCAGGGCATTTGAGTTTATAAATTCTAGGAAATGTTGGGCAAGGGAGTTTGTAATTGAATAGTTCTCCCAGTTAATGTTTGGGTAATTGAAATCACCCAATATCAGGGTGTTTGGTAGGACCTTTATGTTTCCAAGTGTTTCCAGGAATGCAAAGTGGGGGTCCTGGGACATGGTAGGTGATCTGCAGCAAGCTATAATTTGAATAACAGTTTTGCCTATTGTTAGCTGCACATGGATGATCTCTGAAGTATCATGCTGTGCCACTAACCTGAAGGTGTGGGTATCCTTGATGAATATGGATACTCCCCCGCCTTTTGTATTTCAGTCTAAGTTTTGTGGCCAAAATGTATGGTATGAGTTGCAGCCTGGTAGTGCTGGGGTGCTCTCTGGAGCCTTGAACCAGGTTTCTGTTACTGCACATATATCGATTTTCTTCATACTGAGGAGAGCCTCAAGTGCATGCATCTTGAGGTTTAGACTTCTGGCATTGAGTAGCATTACCCTTAGTTTTTTGTTACTTGTACTATTTACGGTGGTGGGTTTGTTTTTTGAGCCTTGCCTATAAAAGGCACTATGGGGGTAGCAAGAGCCTTGGCCAGTATTCAAAGGTCTAAGGGTAACAGGTGCAAGCCGTCTCTAGCAAAGCAGTGTGGCTTGTCCAGCATGTCATCCCAGGCTGACCTTTGAATGACACCAGAAGCTTAGCCAGTTGCTGAAATTGATAATTTTTTTCTCTATAACATGGTATCATTCTTGGTGAGGGCAGGATGCTACTCAGGGTCAGGGTCATACCAGCCTGGGCTACATGATCAGAGCTCCTCCATGTCTCTTTTCATGTAGTCCAGGGAGGTACGGCTGAGGTCATTCACACCAACATGGACAATGACAAAGTCATATTTGTACTTGTTCTGGAGTTACCTGAGTGCTTGTGTTATGTGGTGGATCCTGGCACCCGACAGGCAGCTAACAGTAACCTTCTCCTTGTTCAGCCTAGTGAGTGGGACATCAGTATGCCTGACTATAGAGTCACCTATTACTAGTGTGTTGGGTATGTTATTTTGCCTTAAGGGCTGTGATTGCTTGGCACACTGGTTTTGTGAAGTATGTGTTTCATGGTTTGTGTTGGGGGGTGGAGGCTGCTTGGATGTCTGCTTTGGAGGTCTCTGTTGCTTTTGCAGACTTTTATTTAGAGCCTCTGAGTATGTTTTCGTGTATTTATGTGTGTTTTTTGCCGATGTTGGTTTCATAGGTCTGTGTGAGACTGGTGGTGTGATGCAAGTAATTCCCTTCTCCTCTTGACTGCCTGGTCCAGTCTTAGGTTGAGAGAGCTTAGCCTCCAGTTTGGCTGTATAATTGCATCTCTTACATGTATTAGTGTTTGGTGGAAGGAGGAGAGGGTTATCCGTGTACATGAGGCAATTGTAACATTGCCTAAAAATGCCCAGATTCACCAGTTGGACCGGAGAGTACACCTGAAACTGCCCTTTGGACATGCCTGGATAGGTACAGTGAACTGTTTTACTGATTGGCTGGTAAGGTCAATAGAGAGCCTTGTCCTTCTCTACAGTATAGGGGGGGTCTAGTGCTAAGGTTTATTAGTGCTTGTGCAGATGTTTGTGCAGATGCCCCACTCAGCAGGTTGAATAAGGAGAAGGTAACAGTCAGCTGTCTATCAAGTGCCAGAATCCAACACATAACACATGCACTCAGGTCACTCCAGAGCAAGTACAACTATGGCTCTGTCATTGTCCATGTGGGTGTGAATGACCTGAGACTCACCTCCCTGGACTACATGAAAAGAGACATGGTGGAGTTCTCAGATTGTGTGGCCCAGGCAGGAATGACCCTAACCATGAGCAGTATCCTAAATGATACCACAGTACAAACAGAAAATTATTGACTTCAACAATTATCTAAGTTTCTGATGTCATTCTAAGGGGATCCAGTATCTGTCTGCTTGAGATGACATGATTGACAGACCTTGATGCTTTGCCAGAGATGGCCTGCTTCTGTTACCCCTGGGTTTCCAGGTATTCGCTAAGGCAATTGCTACCCCTATAGTGCCTTTTTAGGTGGTGTTCCAAAGACCAAATTACCACCATAGCAGCTATAAATAAATGCAATCTGTGGGTCATGCTGCTCAATGCTAGAAGTCTAAATCTCAAGATGCACTCACTCGAAGTACTCCTCAAAATGGAGTACATTGACATTTGTGCTGTAAAGGAGACCTGATTTAAAGTCGCAGAAAGCATCGCTGCACTACCAGGCTATAACTCATTCCACACCTTTCAGCCCCAAAACTTGGACAGAAGCTCCAAAGGTGGTGGTGTCTCCATATTCATAAAGGATATGCACACCTCCAAACTTGTAGCCCAGCATAATGCATCTGAGATACTTCAGGTACATCTAACATTGGGTAAGATAGTGATCTAGGTCATAGCCTGCTATAGGTCCCCAACCATATGTCCCTAGACTCTCACTCCACATTCCTAAGCACCTTGGAATCTATGAATGTTCAACCCAACATTCTCATACTAGGCGACTTCAACTACCCCTCCATCTACTGGGAAAACTACTCAAATACCAATTCACTGGCCCAACAGTTCCTGGAATTCATCAGTTCCAATGCCCTGGACCAGATCATTCTGACCCCCACTAGAAGAAGCAACATCTTTGACCTAGTTATTACTAACATGGGTGACCGTTACTCTACACCAGTAGTCAATCCCTCCCTGGTCAGATCTGACCATAAACTAATCACCATGGAAATCTACATCTCACCCACACCCCCCAAAAAGGTAACCATCTTGAAAAACTTCTCCATAGATGACTTTGGGCTCCTGAAAATAGAGCTGGCTAACTTCATGGCACCCATGCCAATGGAAAATAGCTGCATGACTGCCAAATCATACAACAATGCACTGTATGAACATGTACATAAATGCATGGAACTAGCCATACCCAACAGAGCCAAGACACTCTCCTCCAAAAAATGGAACCCAATCTGGTGATCCCCTGCTATTAATAAACTCTACAACAGAAGGAAGAAACTGTTCCAGAAAAGGGTGAAAAGTACAGCAGACACTAAAAACAATCACAGAGCCTACTATAGTTATAGCAAGAACCTCCATGGCAATACCTAGATTTGCTCTGAGTTACTGCACAATGGTACTTCCTATACTGAGCCAACAGATATTGCCAATATACTGGCTGATAGATTCAGTGCCAACCTTACCCCCCCCCCAAAGGACCAATCACAATACTGGAAGCATGCCAGGCACTCAGCATTACTGCAGCACAGGTTAAAGCTGCATTATCCAAGACCAAGAATACAGCTTCCATGGGACCCGATAATATCTCTGGCTGTGTTCTACATGAACTACAAAGCAAACTGGCACCACATCTGTATGTGTTCAGTCACAGCTTCACCTCAGGCTTTGCCCTACTGAATGGCGCACTGCTGCAGTCATCCCTCTCCATAAAGGGTGAGCAACTATAGACCCTGGGAATTATCACCCCATTAGCCTGATGAGTCTGATATGTAAAGCTATGGAGCACATCAGCACGGACCTGATTAACAAAGATATAGAAAATCTCCAATCTCTAGACCCCATGCAATTTGGCTTTGTGAAAGGGAGATCATGCCTGCTCAACCTGGTTGACTTCTTTGAGTCAGTCACCAGGGCTTTGGATGAAAGTAAGGCAGTGCATACAGCTTACCTCAATCTGGCCAAGGCCTTTGATACCATTCCTAACTTGGGAATTATTGATAAACTCACCAAACTAGGCATCAGCCCCTATATCACTAGGTGGGTTGCAAATTGGCTCACAGATAGAACATATAGTGTGAAAGTAGTGGACTCCAAGTCAGACTGCCGACCAATCACAAGTAGAGTACCACAGGGATTGGTCATGGGTCCTCTCCTGTTTGGCATCTACTTCTCAGAAGTCCAGACCAACACAAAGGGACTCTGATTGACCAAGTTCACAGATCACTGCAAGCTGGGAGCCATTAGTAACTCCCCATGTCATGCAGACGTCCTACAGAAAGGCCTCACTGAGACCAATGGCTGGTGTCGAAACCATGGCCTTAAGCTTAACGCCAAAAATGCATCATCATCCCCTTTGGTAAAAATTCAGTTCCCACTAATTACCACATCAATGGAAGCCCACTGAACACTGAAGGCATTATAAAAGATCTGGGGACACAGGTTGACAGCAACCTCTCCTTCGACCACCACATTGCCACTGTGGTCAGAAAGTCCTTCTATGTGTTACATCTCATTACCAAGGGTTTTGCATCCAGGAAGAAAGAGGTCATCGTCTCTCTCTCTCTCTCTCTACTCTTCCCTCATTAGATCAATTATCGAGTATAATGCCCCATTTGGCATGTACCTCAATAGACACCTGCAACAGCTGAAGAGGCCACAGAAGTACCTCACGAAGAGGATCATAGGCATTAAACACACGTCCTACATGGACAGGCTCAAAAGACTCCAGCTATTCTCTGTCTCATATTACCTATTTAGAGGCCATCTCTGCATGACTTACAAAGCCATGTGTGACCCAGCTCTGTTAGAAATTCTACATCTAAAGAAATCCCAATCCCTCCACACCACATGCTCCAGGGACCTCAACCTCATTACCACAATTATCATAACATGCTGGAGGTACAGGTTCCTCACCCAGAGACTGCACCTGCTCTGGAATAGACTTCCCATACATGTCAAGCAAAGCACCTCGCTGACCCTCTTCAAGAGAAATCTTGATGAGTAGATGGTAATAGAAAGTTCACTCCAGGGATCACTCCAGTGGCTCTACTTGATAGAGGCACTGGGAACTATCATCGGGCAGCACAATGCCAGGGCACTTCTACAGGCTAGGTGTGTAAACGCTCCAGGGCCATTAGCCTAGTACACACCTATGAACCTATGAACCTATTACCAGTGAAATAGTTGGCCCACAGCATAAACCACTAATTGCCACAATCAGCTGCAGGCAATGGACAGAGAAGTCTCTAAGGTCATCAGAAACCAAGCTAAAGACCTGGAAGTTGATTGGAGAGAGTGCAAGGGTCCAAGAAATTACTCAGGACTCTAACACCCCAAGAAGAGGAGGAAATAGGTGGAGCTGAAGAAGAATAGTAGTGCCTGAAAGCATCATGTGTGAGTACTACAGAACAGATTTGTGTCCAAGCCAGATATGCAAATATGGTACATAAGGAAAGATGGTAGTGGAATGCAGAACTCCAGGAAATCAATAAAGGAAAGAAGATGTGCAGGAAAAATTGGGAGATAGAAAAGACAGACCAGTCTAAGAAGGAATACTGTCTGTTTAACAGAGTGGCTAAGAGAGGAGTTCCAATAACAAAGAATAAAGCATCAGAGGCACTCTACCAACTTCTGGAAAGTGACTCAGTAGATGGCACAAAAAACTATATTAGGTTGCAAGGCAAAGACAAAAAGATAAAGAAGATAGTCAGACATCCTTCATAAGGGATGTCAGCAGCAACCTGCTCACCAGTCCATAAGACATCAAAGGCAGATGGAAGGAGTACTTCTAGCAGCTTCTGAATGAAGAAAACCACACAGAGACTGTACTGCCAAAGACACAACCTACAGTGAGAGGAAAAGAAGAGGAGCCCACCCTAGAAAATGTAAGAATATCACTAAGGAAAATAAAGTCGGAAAGCAGCAGGCTCAGATGAGGTCACAGCAGATATGATAAAGATGCTGGCTGAGATAGGGGAGAAATGGTTCCTGATGGTACTAATAGCAGTATGGAGTGAGAGGCTATTCCAGATGACTACAGAATAAGCATACTAGTGCCAGTGCTCAGGAACAAAGGGGACATCCACAACTGTGGGGAGTCAGAAGTATCAGACTCCTGTCAGATTGCATGAAACTTCTGGAAATGGTGACTGTGATGAATGCACAGAGTAGTAGAAAGTAAGATGGGAGATGAGTAGTTCAGATTCAGGTCAGGGTGCAAGCCAACTGATCATATTATAACCTTATAAGAAAACACACATGAGTAAACTGGAAAGAGTGCAGTGGAAATATATGAAGGGCATCAATGGATGTGAAAATTTAAGTTATTATGAAAGACTAAAATATCTGAGTTTGTACAGTGCCTCATACAGATATTTAAGAGAAAATGTTATTCGGGTATATAGGACATTTATACCAACTACCTCTGGGAGTGTTTGGGGTTATCAAAAGTAGAAAAGAATCATCAGACAGCATATGTAGAAGATTTTATAGGGAAAAAAGTGTACTAATTGGTTCACTGAGAGATCAACTGATGTATGGAACAGACTACTAAATTACATTAAAGTAAGCACTAGTTTAGATATTTTTAAGAACAGCCTCGACACTTATTATGGAAACAACTGTTTTGGTACTTTAGCAGGCTAGAAGGGCATTAATGCCCATGCCTGAAATATTTGCATGTATCTATTTATGTAATTTTTGCAGTGAGACAGATACTTGAGAAGAAGCTAGAAATGAGGAAAGAGTCGAGCTGGGCAGGTCTTTGTTTAATCGTCGAACAGCACATTCGGCGGACACTAATCATCGAACCTTACTTTAATGGAACGGCCATATCATCATAATGATTTATATCGAACGATGGTAGTTGGCCAACATAAAGGAAGTGTAAGGTAGTACTTACTCGCTGGTAACTTAACTATAAGAAAACCTGCCCTTTCCCCACTATAGTGCGATCTTGGATTTGGTATGTATTATTGGCGGGATAGAGGAAGATTACGTGAACACTGGATACTTGTTATGGAGGAGGAGTGTAGCTGCACCAGACCTCCCAACTGTTCTGAATTACTTGGTTTTTACCGAGTTTTGGGGTCCAAATGAAGGGGTGCCACAATTCCCGAGTGGTACCCCTTCATTTCCGATTTTTTTGCTTTTTTTTAAATTTTTGCGCTGTCGGAGCTGACATCAGGCTACCAGCCAGTCAGAATTGAGCTCACATCATCATTTCCAGCTGGCTGAATTGAATTGCAAGCTGGCAGGAATGGGGAAGAGCAGAGGAACTTGTGTGCAGGCCAGGAAGCTGAAACGGCAGAGTTTGCGAGCAGTGGAACAGGAACTACTCAGGGCAGAGTTTGCAAGCAGAGCAGGGATTAATGGCAGGAAGCAACAACAGAGCAATGTGAGCTATTCAGGGTAAGCTGGAACCACTCGTTATTCAGGTGTGTGTGTGTGTAAACGCCCCCATATAATACACTTGGTGGCTAAAGGTATTCAGGCTCAAACCCTGTACCTTTGGTACAGGATAAAAAGAGCCTACTATCCCTAGCCACCACCATTTCTAAGTGAGTTGAGAGCTATGATGAGAAGTGAGAACATTTTTTTTCTGCTAAGACTTGAAAGTTATGCTCTGAGCTTTGTCCAGATTTTTTTGTACTAAGAGTTGAGAGAGCTATGATGAGAAGTAAGAACATTTTTTTGTGCTAAGAGTTTAGAGCTATGATGAGAAGTGAGAACACAATTTGTATTCCCTCATTATTGTTTTTGTGCTAACAGTTCAGAGATATGGTGAATGAGAAGTGAGAACTGAATTTGTATTCCCCCATTATTGGCTTTGTTGTTTGTCCATGTTTTTTGTGTTGAGGTTAACAGCTATGTTGAGAAGTGAGAAATGAATTCACTAAATGATGGCTATTAAGTTTCAGTCTTTCCAATTTTCAGGCAGAATCTGATTTGGCATAGTGGTATGTTGCACTAACTGTAGTGCATAGAGTCCTGGGTTCAAAATCTGCCAGTGAAATGTGTGATGGTAATGCAACATTTTATTCTAGCAACTTTACAAAATTATACAAGCAATGTTTAAAATGTGTCCCTGGTTTTTGACCTTTTGTCCCCCGCCCCCCCAAAAAATTTTTAATTGAAAATAAGTTTGAGATGCTGTGCAAGATGCCTTTGGCTTACACTACTGTCATTCTATTTATAGTGTGGGTGTGGAAGCAGACTTTTATGATGGAAAAGTTCCGAATTGGGCAGTTTTGTCATTATTGGTTCATGTGTTTTGTTTCATTGCCTACAGTACAGATTACTGGTAAAATGTTCAAACAATAAATTTAAAATGCACTCTAACATGTGTGTTGTATTATACAAGGAATATAATTTAATAAAGTTAGGAAGGTGTACAAAGAAAAGAACACATGTATGTTTCTTGTTTTGTGTACAAGAGGCCAATGATTTGAAAACAGCCCAAAGATAATCTTTATCCACCACTGGCCAGATGCATTTTCTTTGGATGTGGTGTGGGTTTCAGTGCTGTTTCAATGAATGTGAGTTTCAAGGGCAAAGAAGTTTTAATGTCAAGCCAATTTTCATTGTGAGGCAGTATTGCTTTGTTTACCAGATGATGTCTTTAAGTGTTTCTGCATTGTTGTGCTGTAAAATGTAAAAATAAAATCCAAATAATTGTAGAAGTAAAGCAGTATGCACACATTAGTGTTTATGGTAAATGGGGTGAAATAGCCAGGTAACGGGACATTGGAATGGCTGCAGTGCGACTCTGGTGCCATGTTTTGGTGGTCTGTTCTTCAGTTTGTGTTCGAAAGTTGGTATCCCACAATTCTACGGGAGTGGGTAGGGTTACATAATTATGTATGCAAATTAGATGTTGATCAGCGTATAGATTTGTACCTATCTTTCATGGGCCTTGTCCAGATTTTTGATGTTTCCAGGTTGAAAGGTATGGGCTGCACCCCCCCCCCCACACACACACACACACACGCTAATTATATATACCAGCTCTGAGATTACACTACATTGGGGAAAGATTAGGTTTCAGTAAAGGTAAGTTACCAGTAAATAAGTACTACCTTACACTTCCTTTATGTTGGCCAGCTATCATTGTTCAGTGTAAATCATTAGAGTGATATGGCCTTTCGATTAAAGTAAAGTTCGATGATTAGTGCTTGATGAACAGCTGTTGGATGAACATGCTGTTCAACAATTAAACATAGATCCCAACTGGGCATTCCAAGATTTGAAGAAATCATATGACAAGGTCCCAAGAAAGCTGATTTGGGGGGGGGGGTCCTGCAGTGATTTGAAGTCCCAGAAACAATGGTAGAATTAGTGCAAGCTATGTAGAAGGACCCAATGATTCAAGTATGAACAGTGGTCGGTCTCACATAAGGGGTTCCCAGTGGGAGAGGGTGCACATCAAGGTTCACCTCGGAGCCAACTGCTGCTCATAATGGTGATGGACTACATTAGCAAACATGCCGGAGGGGAGAGATCAACAAAGCTGCTGTATACAGATGTTATGGAATTTAGACAGACTCTGAGCAAGAACTTCAGCAAAGGATAGAGGAATAGAATGCAAAACTGATGGCACATAGGACAAAACTGAGTACAGCTAAGGCAGTTGTAATGGCAGCAAATGGATGAAACAGAAGAACCTGTGAACTGAGATAGAAGGGAAAATAGTGGAACAGGTTAGCTTCAAGTATCTGGAAGCAGTAGATGAGGAGAAGGGAAGTCTGAATGAGGAGATCAGTGTTAGAATCAGCAGAGCAGCAGACAACTAGCATAGAGTGTCAAAGATAGCATATAACAGAAGAATGCCAAAGAAGTTGAAAAGTAGGGTGTATAGGACATTGGTGCAACTAGTACTACTGTATGGTACAGAAAACTGAGCAGTAAGCCAGAGCAGTTGGGGAAGCTAGAGGTGATGGAAATGAAGTGTATGGGACAGGTGGTAGGATGCACACTGTGGGACAAATGAAGAAATGAGGACATAAGAGCAAAAGTAGCTCCAACTGCAGAAAAGGTCAAAGAAAAAAGATTATGGAGATTTGGGCGAATTTGCAGAAAAGCAGAAAACAATCTGGTGAAGAATATTTGATGCAGACAGAAATAATGCAAGAGGAAATAAGAATGTCCAGCAGAAGTGGATGGGTTGTGTGAGACTGGCTGCAACAGTTAGGCATGTCTGTCAAAGCAGGTAGGAGAGCTGCAGTGAACAGAGAGAGATGGCAACAGTTGACACAAGTCCACCACCCCATGTAGAAAATGGGAAAAAGGAGGTTGATGATCATGATGATGATTATGATGAAACTCCAAGTAATCTCTGTATTTTATGAGCTCTGCATTTGAACCATTGAAAGAGAAATCATTAGCTTTATGTAATGACATTGCTTCAGGAAATTTGGTTCCATGGTCCATTATGACTAGTATGTACTAAGACCCATTGCCAGATTTTACTAATCGCCCATTGATATCCATAACAATACATACAAATGGTACTTCTGTGATAGACATTTAGCTCAACAACTGAAGGTGACATCTTATGCATTGTTTTTACCTTTTTGAGTGTGTCAAAAGGTAGAACTGCAGCTAGGTCAGTTATTTCCAACTTGACCAATCTGTGGCTCTCCCCCTAAAATGATACATGCAAACAAGGGAAAAAGTCCTCGACAACTGAGAATAAAAAAAAAAACTCCAAGAGCTGCAATGTACATTAATGTTTCTACATAATTCTGCATAATAGTTCATTCAAAAACTATAATTCATAACACACACACACACACACACACACACACACACACACACACACACACACACACACACACACACACACACACACTCACACTCTGCAAGCAAATCTTTTAAGCAGCCATACACCTGCTTAAATGTTTACTGACACCCACCCAACAAAACTGATCATGCAGCTGATTTGCAGGAACCGCTTGTCAAACTCTCCCACAGTGCCAAGCATGATCTCTAACAGCTTGCACACTAGGTAGGCACTCCCTTTGCCCCACCTTAGTTCCATCTCTACCAGAAGACATGTCACTTGGGAAATATGAAATCATAACACCCAAGGTTATGCTTCAGCAGCTCATGCTCTTTCTTTATTAAATGCGAGATAATTGTCTCTTGTATTTTCTTAGAATTTTATCATGCCTTTTCTCTTCTTTATATAGACTATATATCATCCATAAAGTTCCTTCCATTTTTCATTTACTGTATGATTTACTGAATTACATGTTGAAAAAATCGCAGTTTCAT